>NC_060953.1:831793-832877 GCF_022045245.1 Lucilia cuprina | reverse complement strand
ATGTTGGTAGTTTTTATTTTAAAAATAGGTATGATATTATTAAATATTGTCACAGTATAAACAAAAAACTAGGTACTTTCTATGCAAAGGTAGATAACAATCAGCCAAGCAAATCTTCAAATAATTTTGAAAAGCTTTGTTTGTTATATTTAACAAATACAAAAAATATTATCAAAACTAGAGGCTGATAATTTTTACTATAGGCTTTTCTTATTTGATCTACAAATTCAAGTTTAAAATCGTAACAATTATTAATTATTAAAATTTTTTGTATTATCAGTTAGTTAAACTTTTTTTAAAGATTTAAAAAGTTTTTCTGAATACTTGATTTTTTAAATTAATAAATAACATTTCTTAAATTTAAATTTTATACAAAATTTTACAATTTTTTAATAATCTAATCGTTCATTTTATCGCTTTTAAACTTTTTTAGTAAAACTTTTGTCTATAGTAATTATTTATAGTTTATTCTCTTAATAATATTACTCATACTATTGTTAAAATTGTTAAATTTTTATAACAGTTGTTATCTTAGTAGTACACTACGTTGTTTATTTTGTTGTTATTTTTTTACCAATAAAATCAAGTTAAAACAAATATTAAAAAAAACGCTTATAACGATTTATCTTTACGTCACCTTCCTCCTCAAAAAAAAAAGACGACATCATGTTAAACAAATGTGTTGTTAAAAATAATTTTGTATTATTTTAAGGTTTTTGTTTCAACTTGTTTTATTGCAATTTTGTAATATGCATAATTCATTATAATATCTCTGACAATTGTTGTCTTTGTTCTACTAAGATATATGAATTTATATTTAGTAAGAACATCTTTTATTATTATTTACAGCTTTTTTCATAAGTTATTTTAAATGTGTCCATACAACAGATAATAAGTAGTAAACTATCTCAGTGTATGAGTTATCAGTTTAATTTTCTAATAGTTTTGTTTATTTGTTAATGCAATATTTAATTGAAATTTTAGATTTTTATATACAAATTTAGTTTTATGAGTTTGTTTACTGTATAATTCGAAACATTTTGAATTAAATTTATTATTAATTTATTGTTTTAAAATTAAAGGA